>NC_041400.2:16992296-16997296 GCF_900747795.2 Erpetoichthys calabaricus | reverse complement strand
AGGCCTGTGTCCGAAGCGTCGGTCTGGAGAAGAAAAGGTAAAGAGAAGTTAGGGGTGTGTAATATAGGTGCCGACGTCAGGGCCGTTTTCAAGTCACTGAATGCCAGTTCCGCTTTCTGGTTCCATACCACATAGACAGGAGACCCTTTCTTTGTCAGGTCAGTCAAGGGTGCTGCCTTTTCAGAGAAACGGGGAACAAACCGGCGGTAATACCCCACTAACCCTAAGAAAGCCTGCACCTGTTTCTTGGTCATCGGACGGGGCCATTCTAAGATGTCTTTTATTTTGGAGCATTGGGGTTTCACCTGTCCCCGCCCAACTAGGTAGCCTAAATATTTGGCCTCCCTTAAGCCAAAGTAACACTTACGGGGGTTAATGCGGAGGCCGGCTTTCGCTAGTGTGGCAAGAACAGCATACACCTGCAGTATATGTTCCTCCCAGGTGCCAGAATAAATGACTACGTCATCCAAGTAGGCGGCACAATAGGATTGATGGGGTCGTAGCACTCTGTCCACCAGACGCTGGAACGTAGCAGGTGCCCCGTGCAACCCGAATGGGAGGACCTTATACTGCCAATGTCCACTAGGGGTACTGAATGCTGTTTTCTCTCTGGCGGATGCCGTTAGGGGAATTTGCCAGTACCCTTTTGTCATGTCTAAGGTAGTCAAGTATTGTGCCCTCCCTAGGCGCTCCAAGAGCTCGTCCACTCGGGGCATAGGGTAGGCATCGAACTTAGAGACTTGGTTCAGACGCCTGAAGTCATTGCAGAACCTCCAGGACCCGTCTGGCTTAGATACGAGGACGATAGGACTGGACCAGGGACTATAGCTTTCCTCAATAATATTCATGTCCAGCATCCTTTGGATTTCCAATTCCACTTCCGTCCTCTTTGCTTCCGGGAGGCGATAGGGTCTCTCCCTGACTATCACCCCCGGGTCTGTAACAATATCGTGCTCAATCAAGGAAGTACGGCCAGGTACCTCGCTAACCACTTCGGGGACGGCATGGATAGCATGTTCCAGCTCCAGCCGTTGTGATGGGGTTAAGTCTGGTCCGAGGTTAAGTGTGAGTTTACGTGCGCAAAGGGAGAGGGCAGTACCGGAGGGTGGAGCCTCGTCCCTATCTCTCCACGGCTTTAACACGTTCACGTGGTACACTCTCTCGGCAGGTCTACGATTCGGTTGTTTCACCAAATAATCCACCAGCCCTTTCCGCTCCTTAACCTCATAGGGACCCTGCCAATGGGCCAGCAATTTAGAATGGGATGTGGGTACGAGCACCATTACGCGGTCTCCGGGGTGAAATTCCCGGAGAACAGCATTTTTATTATAGGACCGGGCTTGCGTTGCTTGAGCACGGGTCATGTGATCTTTTAGGATGGGTCGGATTTTGTTCATTCTATCGCGCATTTGCGCGATGTACTCCAAAACATTACAGCCAGGCAGAGCCTCCTCCTCCCAGCCTTCTTTTAATATATCTAAAAGCCCCCGGGGCTGACGTCCATATAAGAGTTCAAAGGGGGAGAAACCCGTGGAGGCCTGTGGGACTTCCCGGTAAGCAAAGAGCACGAAGGGCAAAAGCTCGTCCCAGTTCCGACCATCCGCGCTGACTACCTTACGTAACATCTGCTTAAGTGTCTGATTAAACCGCTCCACTAAGCCATCGGTTTGCGGGTGATAAACCGACGTCCTCAGATGTTTGATTTTCAGTAACTTAGCAACCTCCCTGAACGTATCCGAAGTGAAGGGAGTACCTTGGTCCGTGAGGACTTCTTTAGGTATTCCCACTCGGGCAAAGAGCCTGACTAATTCCCGTGCGATATTCTTGGAAGTAGCGGACCGTAAGGGTACCGCTTCTGGGTATCGAGTGGCGTAATCTACCATGACCAATATGTATTTTTGGCCACGGGTCGAAGGTTCCAGGGGACCTACAAGATCAATACCGATCCTCTCGAAGGGAACATCAATAAGGGGAATAGGAACTAAAGGAGCGCGGTCCCTCCTAGGAATCTGACGGATCTGACACTCCGGGCAGGACTGACAGAAACGTCGGACCTCCTCATTTATTCCTGGCCAATAAAACCGCTGTTTAATTCTCTCCAGCGTTTTTTCGGCTCCCAAATGGGCGCCCAGGAGGTGGGAGTGTGCCAGTTCGCAAACCTCCCGCCGGAAGGTTCGCGGCACTAACAATAACTTCCGCGCTCCACCTTCGTGACTCGCAACTCGATACAACAGATCATGTTCTAATACAAAGTAGGGCTCCGGTGGTAAGGAACCATCAGACAAATGGTCATTTATTGAAACGATTGCATTCCGGGCGTTTTTTAGGGAATCATCATTCCATTGCTCCCTTTTAAATGACGCGGGGGTAGACCGGAACTGATTGATCATAGAGTCTATTGGGTCCGCATATACGGGAGCTCTGCAGACTCTTTGACTCGTGCCCTCGCCCGGATCATCTTCCGGGTCGGGGTCCGACGCTAGAGACTCTTCCCCCCGGTCACTGTTATTTACGGCGGTTGCCCGTGTGCACGGCCTGGGAGCCGCGGGGGTGGTGCTTCGCGTACCCATAACAAGACCCAACTTAGCCCTAGGAGTGGTTAATTGTTTCCCGCTGTTGCTATTGGACCAGTCGTGTCCCAAAATGACAGGAAAAGGTGGCTCGGGTAACACTGCGACTGTTAATCGAGACAAGCCACCATTCCATGCCAGAAAACACTTTGCGGACTTATAAGACTTGGTCTCCCCATGTACACAAGTTACACTAACGTACTGGTATCGCCATTGTTGCGGTAAAACAAAACGGCGAGCAACAATGGTAATGTTACTGCCGGAATCAAACAATGCAAGCACAGAATGACCATTTACTAAAACCACTCCCGTATTCGGAATAGCCAGAGGGTTTGACAGAGCACAGTACCTTTCGGTGGTGGCCCAAGTGCAGTCCATTGGCTCCTGGAGTGGCTGATACAACGGGCAGGCAGACAACAGGTGACCGAGGTCCCCGCACTTGAAACAGCGCGGTGGCCCGGGTCTGTCCTTGGTTTTCAGCGGTGCTTCCGCCACGCGACGTGTGGGCTCGGAGTGACTGGACCATCCCTGTCGGGCGCCACGAGCCGGCTTTTCCGATCCCCCGGCTCGGTGAACCGCAAGTTGACGCTCCAGGACCTCCAAGAGTCCTTTCATGTCTTTATAAGGATGTCTACGGACCTGCTGGGCGAGATATCCTGGCATAGCGTTTACTAAGCCCTCACAAGCCACCTGCTCTACGACTTTACGCGCCTGGGGACCTTCTGGTCTTAACCAACGCCCCATCTTGCTCCAGAACTCGAAAGCCTGGGCTCGGGCAGGGTGGTCGGGGTTGAACTGCCAGGTTCGCCACTCACTCGCCTGCTGGTCCGTAGTGATGCCGTAGCGACTAAGGATCTCTGGTTTTAGGAGGTCGTAATCTGCGGCCTCCTCCTCAGGGAGATCATAATAGGCCCGCTGCGCAGCACCCTTCAGGTACGGAGCCAAAATGGACGCCCACTCCGCCCGCGGCCACTGGTTGCGAGAGGCGGTCCTCTCAAATATGCCGAGGTACGACTCTATATCGTCGGCATCTGACAACGGTACCATCGGAGGAGGCGGAGGTCTGGAGGGCTCCGGTCTTACCGCTTCTGCCGTTGTCAGCCTTGCCTTAGTTGCTTCAAGCTCCCTCGTTGTTTCTGCGTGTGCGATCCGAAGATTCTGAATTTGGGCAGCCATCCCGGTCAACACTTCGTTCAGGTCCTGTCCTTCTGTCATGTTCGGACAAGCTTTCTATCCTGTCGGCTACGCCACTGTAAAAAAGACACAAATAGTCGATAAAGGTTTGGGGTTTTCCGGCCCCGTATACTGTGGGAAAAGTGCAAGTCGATAATACTTTGTTTACAATTATCATAACACCGTTCGCCATCATGGCGGACGGGGGGAACATTTATGAGGGAGGGACCGGAAATGGATGAAGCGCTGCTGGGAAGGAACCGAGATGGATGATGGGACTGCTGACGTCATTGGGCTGCGACAGAGGGAAGGCGGAAGTGGCGTGTTGAGAGTCCATGTTCAGACGTTCATGGCGGTGTTGTGTCTTTCTTTCTGTTTGGAAATAAATAGAGAAAGGTTAGTACTCCGCCATTCCCGTCTGGTATATGTCTTCGCGCAACAGTTTAGGTCGTTCCGCGGCTCCCTAATCGCGCGTGCGTGACAATATATATATATATATATATATATATATATATATATATATATATATATATATATATATTTATATATATATATATATATATATATATAGTCACACACGCGCACAGGGTCTAGTAATTGTTGAAGTGCCGTATGGGACTAATTATGTGCACTAATACTTTCTCTCATTCCTTGCAGGAACGCTTAAGAACTTCACTTCCTGTTTCAGCACAAGACCGCCCCATTTGATGACATTACTTCCCCTTGATGACCCGCCTCTTCCTCCCTCTCCACTATATGAACCTGATGATCCTCCTGATCTTCAGTATGTTATATGATTCAAAGAGACTAGTCCCGTTTCTAACCTACGGTTATTTTGCCTTACAGTGAATCTGACAATATACTGGAGGATCCCACCAAACCTTTATCTTGTTTCCTTTGTTTTCTTACTATATATCTATATATATAGATATATAGTTTATATATTGTGAATAAGACGCTGTATAGCACCCGACCCGACACAGATTGACACGGAGGCACGTGTAAAATAGAATAGAATATTTTTTTTTTCTTCACCTGTGGGGCACATCTTCCCCTTGAAAGCCACAGGCAATACACAGTCCCAAACACACAACAGTCACCAAGCACTTCCTCCTTTCTGCACTACCGCTCCTCCCAGGCAACCTTGTCACCCTCCACCCGACTCCGGCCGCTGAGTGATGGTCACTGGCTCCTTTTTTAGTGTACCCGGAAGTGCTCCAATTGTTTGATCACCGAGTTCCGGCTGCAATTCCGGGT